>NC_044915.1:29942082-29954613 GCF_001633185.2 Quercus lobata | reverse complement strand
GGCACTTCTTCCTGATGGGGTGATCCCAAAGCCTACCCCACGTACACGACCTGGGCGCTCATCAAGACCTATCACCCGAGCATATGCGTCGTCCTTCGACCAGAGGATTCCATTACCAATCTCTCCGTGTAGTCGTATGTCCTGTTCATTCAAAAGTACTGCCATCCTATCCTGTTTTCCCACAAAAACCAAACAACATATTACACACCAGAATTAATACAAACACAAAATACACTAAAATTCAATTCGATTAAATTGTCCTTACCATCTGATCTTGCACACGGTCACTAACAGCAACCCCACCTTTTGTACGGTATACTTTCTGAAAGACATCCGCGCGTTCGACTGCCGCCCCTTTATCTTTCGCCTATATGATGAACAAACATAATTACAATAAACACTAACTATATAATGTTGTTATGCCACAATTAACACAAGTCCACAATGAGATAGTCATAACAAAGTTACTGAAATTATGAAAAAGCTGAGAGAGTAGTAACATAATGAGAGGATTTAGCTACATTCCAAATACACATGGGGTTGTTAAATTAAGATATTAAAAATAAAAATGACATGGAGAGTTAGAAAATAGGCATCATAGACTTTCTATAATAACACTCTATTTGAGATAAGATTGAGATGCGCATCTCAAATTACCCATGAGTAACCTAAAATGTTCGGACTTAGTAAAATTACCCATGGGTGATATATACATTAAGAGGATTAACAAAGTCATCTCTATATATTACAAGGATGCATAAAGCTATGTATTACATTTTTTACTTACCAAAAAACCTATAATTTAATTAACTTATTCTTATTCCTAAAACATATGAAATGAGATTAAGTTGGTAAATTTGACCTCAAAATATCAGGGGACATCATGTAGGCATTTATGAATTCTAAGTTTACTTATTACCATTTCAGCAGAAATCTGAGCAAGACTTTTGGCCCCACATCTTGCTATGTCTTTCTGCTTGTCTCGACTCGCCTTGTTTTTGAGACTTAATGTCTGCAACCACATTACCATCAAAAAAAGAAAATTTAAAAAAATCAAAACATCTCTTGACTAAATTACCATGAACATGAGTAAGACGAAGAATATCGCATGTACCTCAGTTTTTTCATTGAACCAATAATCAACCATCTCCTTCCACTGTGCTGGGATAACCCCAGGCAGTTCAATAACCAATACTTCTTCACGTGACAGCCCAGGTTTTTTGTGATCCTTCTTCAACTTGGTCCTGCGATTCCTCCTTAGTTCTCCTAGCTGACTCATTGCCCATCCCATTTGATTGGTTGGTTTGACAATATTGGGATCAATTATATACCGTTGCTGAAATAAGACAGTAGAGTTAGCAAAATGTAGTATTTTAATTAGGACAGCAGGTGTAAATAAAAATAACTAATATTTCCTTTTCATACTACCTCAATCTCCGTCCAACAATCTTTTTTAAACTTTTGAGGGACACTTGGCCACCCAGCAGGCGTAAGCGGGCATAATAGGCCATTCTCGCAAAACGAGCCCAACCATCGAACGAACAATTCCCCGTCATTGCCAATCGGTTGGCCTTCATCATTTAACGGCAACTGAATTTTGTACTCACCATTCATTGCCCATATGTCAGCCAACCTTGTTTTCCCACGTTTTCCAGGCCTATTTTCTGATGCTCGATTTTGTTCCGGTGCTGGATTTTGTACCGGTGTTTGGGTATGCACATAATCATCTGTATCTACAAGACCAGCCATATTAGAACTTATTTAACAAAACTTAGAAGTAGTGAAAAATGTCACACCACGCAAAAATTATGCATCTACGAATTGAAATAATAAAAGGTTTACGATTTCATGGTTACAAAACATAAGTAAATTGAGGCCTTTGTCCCACGCATTCATGTAACCCACTTACGTAGCTTTCTAAAAAGACGAGCAACCATGCTTCGTCACGGGTTGCCTATAATTACCATTTAATACATTTGGATTTAGAATATATAATTTCAACCCGATCTTCTCTGTGATCATTCAACTTCAGCAAATTTGTTTACCAATTTCCTAAAGTTGACTGGTAATTGGAAATTGACAGCTTAATTAAGCAAGTATAACAATAATCTACAAGAACATATCACGTTTTTTTTTAATCATCATCTGGATAGAATGATACCCAAGATGGAATAGATCCTACATACTTGGAATTGATAATCAAGGTTTTGCATTTTCCCACACTTTGTTAATTTGGAAATACAGAGGGAATGTCTTGGTTATACTTTACTGCATATAGTTGGCTTCGAGTCAAGTATATAACATGTCAGGAACATCCCAATTGAAAAACCAATGGCATGAAATTGGACTGAAGTGATTGAATGGACCATAGTGGACCTAAAGGACCGAGGTAGACACTGTAGGACCAAACTAGACTGAGCAGAAATGACTGGACTGAGCAGACCAAATTGGACCAAATAGACCAGAACCTACTGAATTGGACCCAAAGGAAATTAATGGACCAAATGGACCAAAGTCAGCAGAATATACTCAATATACCTTGATATTTTAATTATATTATGAAATGATGTAAACCACCAACTGATAATTGAAATTACAAAACATAAATTAATCCTACAATATTAAAAAACTTTGAACCAAATTAATTCCTATATGTATTAGCTAGAATTGATCTAAGCATCCAATAATAAACATCAAACCTTACATTCGAAAACATGACCAATACCTGGAGCTAGTGTCTCATCATCGTCACTTGCCACCGGTGTTGGCACCGGTCTTGCGTCCTCAGAAATGTGGGGTTCCTCCTCAGTTGCCTCCACTCGTTGTCGTGACTGTGATGATCCTTACCCAACATAAACAAGTGGCAACTGGCGTTTCCTCCCCATTCTTGCGTCCAACACCTTTTACAACACAATGAGGAAAAATGGTTAAGAAGCACGGCCAATAATTGTTAACTGTAGTAAAGATAATTATGTATGTTAAAACTATTATTTCTTAACAACACGAAAATATAACAGTTATAACATATATATGCAACAACATGAAGAAGTAACAGTTTCACCTACTAATTATATATGAGTATCAATCCGATTCTTAAGTCATGAGGACACATATATCCTATAACAAAGACACAAGTGTAACTAGAGTCTTCATTTCAAAGTAAGAAAAAAAAAAAGACAAGTCAACCCCATACCAAAACCATGTTGAATGTTTTTCCCTACAATTTTCTCTTTTAGTATAGGTAAATATTTAGTCTCGTTTGTAGCAACTTTGTTATGTAAATGAAGTAAGTTTTATTTTAGCGTATTAATTTCCTACTAAAATTATTTTCACACTTCCCAGTTTGTTTGAGTTAGCTTAATCACATATTAGTCATGCTCAATCACAATTAAATCATGTACATACTACATACATCCGTAGGCAAATTGTGAAAGAGGATAGGGTGACAATCACAACCGTTTCAAACGTCTAAATCCTTCTGGGTTGTGCTTTTCAAGTCATACGTAGAGTCATAGTGACTCTAAAGCTCTGAACGAACCGGAAAGATATGTCTATGTTATTAGTTGCATATATATGTTCAAACTTTTATTTTTTAACAATTTTGACAAAATAATAGTTTGTACATATATATGTAACAATGTCAAACTTTGCACGCAATATGCCTTTACAAATGAGAACTTATAATTTCAATAAGAATTAACTATAACACAATTACACATACCACAACAATATCCTATTACACTACTCATCATCACTGTAATCGACTTCGTTGTCATCTTCATCGTTGGAGTCATCATCAATGAACTCACACTCATCCAAGTCGTCCATTTCAGGAAGATCTCTTGGGCCAATGATAGAGGCATCAATTGTCATTCCCTCCACATCATCTCGACCCCAACGAAGGTCATCCCTACCAACATCAGGACTAGTGACAGAGTACGGGATGTTCTCAAGAAACTCATCCGTGTCATCCTCATCACAATGGGGCCCAATACCTGCATCAAATACATCTCTGGCTTTCGTTTTAACGACAACAAACCAATCTTTCTGCCTTTTATCTTCAACATAAAAAACTTGTGTAGCTTGAGACGCCAACACATATGGTTCATGCACCATTTCCTCCCCACCATGTACGGAATGATTAAAATTCACCATAGGAAACCCAAACTCATCAATCTTATATCCCCTCCTATTTTGATCATCAACCCATTTACACTTGAATAACACATGTTTGATGTTGCCTGAATAATTCAACTCAATGATATCTGTCAACACACCATAGTACATATTGCCACCTTCAGTGGCAACACTAACTCCACTATTTTGCGTTTTTCTATTTCCCTCGACACTCGAACTCCTAAATTTTAACCCATTTATGACATAATGTTTCAGCCGATTTACTGAAGTATATGGGCCTTTCGAAAGCGTGACAAGTGTATCACTAAGTCCAGTTCTTTCCCTATCAGCAGCAGTCATTGACATCACCTAATATAATCAAACAAATTAACTGAGTCTAATTAGTATCGTCCTTCTACTTATGGGAAAGTTGCAATGTTAAAAAGTTGAATATATGACACGTACGTGAGATCTAAACCAGCCACAAAAGTTCTCCATGTGGTGCTTATGAATAGTAGCATTGGATATACGACAGTGGCCCTTTTGAAGTTCATCCTTCGTCAAACTTTTGTGCATCCTACATGAGATGGCAATTGTATTAGTGTTAATACACGGAGCGCACATTGGATTCTCGTGCAATTATATTGATGTCCATAATACTTACTCACGAAACTGGTAAATGTTCTCGGAATTGAATAGCACATAGCGATGAGCTTGGGTCAATTCCCTACTTTCTAGTGCCACACTTGAAACTGCCCCTGTTGACTCCTCCATCGTTCTTGTGGGTCGTGAGAATATAGTTTCAACTCCTTCCATATACCGTGAACAAAACGTTAAACATTCCTCCACTATGTAGCCTTCAGCAATACACCCTTCTGGAGCAGCCCTATTTCTTACATAAGACTTAAGGCGTGAGAGGTACCTATAATGCGCATGACAAGGTTAGTAATTGACACTAGCTATTAGAAAGCACACATGAAACCTCATACTGTACATGTATTACCTATGACTTACCTCTCAATGGGGTACATCCAACGGTACTGAACTGGACCACCAATCCTGGCTTCAGTAGCCAAGTGCATGACCAAATGTACCATCACAGTGAAGAAAGATGGAGGAAATATTTTTTCCAATTCACACAACGTCACTGCAATGTCAGCCTCAGCACTCGCAATATCAAGCGCCGTAAGGGTTTTCGAACAAATTTTCCTAAAGAAACAAGCTAACTTCATCAAAGGCCTAATGACATGCGATGGCAAAGATCCTCGTAAAGCAATTGGAAGGAGTTGTTGCATCAGGATGTGATTATCATGACTCTTTAAACCAGAAATCTTACGTTCTTTGAGGTTCACACGGCGGGAGATGTTGGAAGCATATCCATCGGGCACTTTTACGTCTCGCAAAACTTGCAAGAAACCATCTTTCTCCAATGCAGTCATATGAAAACACGCAGGCGGTATCATATACTTATCATGGTCTTTTCGCTGTAGGTGGAGTTCTCTCCTTATTCCCATTTCCGCCAAGTCAAGGCGTGCCTTGTAATTGTCCTTTGTCCAGTCCTTCACGTTCAGCAAAGTGCCAAGTATATTGTCCATCACATTCTTCTCTATATGCATCACATCAAGATTGTGTCGCAACTTGTGATCCTTCCAATAAGGCAATGTGAAAAAAATACTTCTCTTCTTCCAAACACACTGGTTTGCCTCACCTCTCTTTCTTTTGTTGTATTTTTCTCGACATTTCTTTCCCAGACAACGTGTAAGTAAAGTTTCAGTGTCCACAATTATGTCTGACGCAACTGGTGGCACAGGAGCCACTCGCATATCAGTGAATCCATCAAATAAAGTATCTTCTTTCCGAAATTCGTGGTCACTACCCAACCATCGCCTATGTCCCATGTAACAGAATTTGCGGCCATTTTTTAAATATTTCAAGTCGGTCTTTGAGGCACAACAAGGACACGCAAACTTACCCTTCGTACTCCAACCCGACACATCTGCGTATGCAGGAAAATCATGTACCGTCCACATCAATACTGCATGCAATTGGAATACATTTTTTGAAGATGCACCGTATGCTTCTACTCCAACATCCCATAATTCCCTCAGTTCTTCTACTAAGGGTTGCAAGTACACATCTATTGCAATCCCTAGCGATTTAAGTCCAGGAATAACTAGTGATAAAATCAAAGATGATCGTTTCATGCACAACCAAGGCGGGAGATTGTAAGGGACTAGCATGACAGGCCAAGTGCTGTGAGTAGTACTCAGCATTCCGAAGGGGTTGAACCCATCCGCAGCTAATCCAAGTCTGACATTACGAGGCTTAGACGAGAACTGTAAATGCGTAGTGTCAAACATTTTCCATGCATCCGAGTCAGCAGGATGCCGCATTACCCCGTCCTCGGTACGACCATTAGCATGCCATTTCATAGAACTAGCCAAGTCGGGTGACAAAAATAATCGCTGCAATCTTGGCTTTAAGGGAAACCAGCGTAGGATCTTTGCAGCTTTCTTCTTTCCCTTACTAGATGAGGCATTATTATTTGTAACAGATGCCTCATTTGGTTTCCACCTACTTTCTTCGCAACAAGGACATGCGTCGAGGTTAACATTCTCCTTCCAAAATAGCATACAATCATTGGGACAAGCATGGATCTTCTCATACCCCAAACCCAAATCTCGAACTATTTTCTTAGCCTCATAATGGTCCTTTGGCAACTTAGCGTCAGAAGGGAGGATATCCATCAAGAGTTGAAGCAACATAGTAAATGACTTGTTCGTCCAACCACAAAGAGTCTTCAACTGGAACAACACAACGATGGCTGAGAATATGCTAAATTTTGTACACCCAGCATATAAAGGTTTGTGGACATCATCTATCATTTTGTAAAACTTTTGTGCACCATCATTTGGACCTTCAGCCGGTTGTTGCACAGTTTCCCCTTCGTCCATTGGTTCAGGTGGCATTCCATGCGTGGGGCACAAATCATGCAACATCCCACGAAAGTCACCGTATTGTTCTAAGGACTCTTGGACATGACTACTCCCACATTCAGTGGCAGTTGGCACAGCTGCCGATTCCCCATGCCATTTCCAAAGTGTGTAATTTTGAAGCATCCCCTTACTCCAAAGATGTTCACGTGCCACCCCTGGCAGTACCAAATTCATATTCACACATTTGGTACAAGGACAAAAGATTTTCCCATCGCTTGCATGTTTTGATGCAAATTCCACAAATTTAAGTACACCTTCAATATATTCCCTTGAACCCCTCTGCTTCTTCATCCAACTTTTATCCATGACTATACAAGATAAACAATATCTGACCTACAACAACATTTGGTAATGCATAGCCAATAAACCGTCAAATTAGATTCAGAGGTGATCTGAGACCTATTACTGATTTGTAAAGAACAAACATACCGAACTATGCATAGATTTTCGGATAACATATATATATATATATCACTACATCAAGAATAGCCTATACTTTCAATTTTCTAAATAGTAACACTAAATGAAGCATAACTTAATGTGATATGTTTGGAATATTTTAAGCATAATTGTTGGAATAAGATATTAACAAATCACAAATGCATGCAATTGTAATAATTATAACCTCCAGAATACCAAGATAACTATGTCCAACAACGAAGTCGTCTCCTACATGTGATAATCTAAGCTAAATGCTATGTATGATGATATTGTAAGTCCAAAATAGAATATATTGTTGCCCACTCCTTTAAGGTTCCAAGAGTTGGTCTAAGTGAATTGTTACGAACAAATCGATATGATTTGTTGATTCTATATTAGCAAGAAAGAACTGAATGCATCCATGTAATTGGGTATTACTTGTTAGGAGTCGATTGTCACATTTTGCTATGGAGTTTAAAGTTTATTTAAATTATGAAAAGCGTTAGTCAAGAAGAAAGTTGTATGAAGGGTTGAAAATCATTTAATTTATGAAAATTTATATCATTTATGAAATAAGTTAGTCAAAAGAGAAGATGTATGAAGTGATAATATCTATATTTAAGTACTTCCCAACCTATTAAATTAAGAGGAAATTGAAGTTAATTGCATATACACACACACACGCAGGCATCTCTTCATGCAATATGAAGAGTGAGATATTCACCCATTCAAATATAAAACCACTGTCCTTTCCAATACAATACTGCACGTTGGGTATGTTCCAACTGTGTTTGTTTTACAAGTATCTTTTCAAAATTTGTATCATACGGCTACATATGTCTCAGATACAGCCCTATGATATAAATCTTAATCTATATAATTAAATGAAAAGAACAATTACAACAAAAAGAGTTACAAAGATGCAAGGACGCATCAATTTAAGAAAGATAGTAAGCACAACGAAGAAAAGGCGTGGGAATTGGGCGGGTACCAAGATAAAATGATAGAAAATGTAGGTGAATGGCTTTTGAGAGGCGTCTGGATTTTCGTGCACAGTGAGCGGAATTTGTTGTGAACTTTGTGCCTCTGACTATAATTTCAAATGTTTGCGAACAACATCACCTGTGAAACACATGTAAGGAACATGTTAATTAATAGATACATGTACATGTACATATATATATGTGTATGAGAATATCTGACTGAAATTCACACATATATTACTAAAAAAAAAATAATGACAAATCACATATAAGTAGTCATCTTAACTAATCACGAAAGAGAGATTGATACAACAGGCACTACAAGTGAGATATGCCCTTCGCCCAAAGCACGATACATTTAGATGTGAGCGTTCATGAGTACCAAAAAGATAGGTGCTTTCGTCTTGGAACAATTGTCGCGATGCTTACTTCATTTTATTTTGTAACATAGCAGTGAGATTTATTCCTTTCTTTTAGATTATTTTAATATATTGTATACCAACATATAAAATATAATATAAAGTATATTGTTAACCTTGTCAACTGAACCAACTCCGTAAACAAACACTATCAAATTTCACAACTACCATAAGACATCAATAATCATAGTAAAATAAGACAAACTAGTCAGTAAAATTTTCATAATTAAAATCTAGTCCAAAAAGGACTAGAGGGTGAAAAGGCATAAGGAAATGACATAAAACAGTTCTACATGACTTGTTTTTCATTGACCATGTATAACATTTGTTATTGGATAACATGAGTTTAAAAATTAAATTAGTGCACTTTACCTCCCTAATGGATTGGTTATTATCATAACTAGTTGTAGGTCTATGCAATGCATGAGGCATTTACAATTGTTTGTATCGATATATATATGTTCAATAAAAAGTTTGTGCTTCTTCCAACCACATAACAAGAGTCTTCAACATAAAAAGGTACTTTGTATGGCTTTGTTTTATCATATTAACTAGTTTGTGTGATTGTATGAAAATATTAACGGCATTTATTGTTAAAGAATGAAGAGGGCAATACATTTATTTACAGATGAATTTCTACGATGATATGTTATATAATTTATACATTGTAAGATGAGCTTCACAATCTTCATATGAAATAGAATTGTACTGAATAACTTATGCATTAGAAGATTGTAGATTATGATACTAAATTTAATACCATCATCTTTAAATTTCGTCCCCCTATAAAAAATAATAATAATAATATCATGTAGGGGGAACATAAAGAAAGATAGTAAATAATACCATAAATAATTAAATTAAACAATTAAAAATAATTATATTACTTTTTGTCATTTTCGATTGAACTGGACCAATAAGACCAAGTGGATCAAAGGGCCAATTTGGACCGAAAGGACTGAAGTGGACTAAAAGGACCGAATTGGACCGAAAGGACCAAATTAGACTGAATGGACCAAAATGACCGAAGTCAACTGAATGGACCGAAAGGACTGAAGTAGACTAAAAGGACCGAATTGGACCGAAAGGACCGAAATGGACTAAAAGGACCGAATTGGACCAGAAGGACCAAAATAGACTGAATGGACCGAAAGGACTGAAGTGGACTAAAAGGACCGAATTGGACCGAAAGGACCAAAATAGACTGAATGGATCGAAGTGGACCGAAAGGACTAAGGTGGACTGAATAGACCGACATGGACCAAATTGGACAAATTATCAATAACAATGAAATGTCATTATTAGTTTATTATCAATAATTCTGAAATCTATCGGACGCTATAGATTAAAAATCTCTAAAAAAAAAAAGGGTAAAAGACTATGAGGCTGAATATTACAAAGTTTCTTTACATTTTAAGTGCAATAACTAATCGATTCAAATCCTGTGATAGATAAGTGGGTTTACTTTGATTAGTTGAAATTAAATTTCAATACTGGAGAAACTCTTAGATGTCTATCCATTTTGAATTCATGCCCTCATTTTTGCCACCCAAATACAGCAACCCAAAAAGAAAAGAACAGGAAAAAGAAAACTTATATATTGAAAAATAAGCTAATTAGTGACAGATGCACTATTGTCATTGAAAGAAACACTAACAATTAAATTGCAGATGCAGCACAAGTGCACGACCATACAACTTGAAATTGGATGACCCCAAACAACTTTGTCGAAAGCCTTGTAAAACAACTTCCCAATAATTACATTATATTTCATCCTTTTTCATTAAAGGTCGACTAATATTTAAAAGTTCTATTTATCAAAAAATATAAAACAAATTCCTCTAACCTTGTCATAATTAGTACAGTATTGTTACCCTTTTATGTCATGCTAGTATTCCTAATATTGCATCTATACATTGTTTAAATTGGAAGTTGGGCGATTCACTTAAAATCCCTCTTCCACAGAGCAGCAGCAACACACACACACACACACAGCAGCAGTAGCAGCAACACACACACACACAGAGCAGCAGCACAAGCAACACACACACACACAGAGCAGCAGCACACACACACACACACACACAGCAGCAGCAGCAGCAACACACATACCCACACACAGAGCACAGCACCAACAACACACACACACACACACACACACAGCAGCACCAGCAACACACACACACCAGCAGCAGAGCAGCAACACACACACACACAGAGCAGCAGCACAAGCAACACACACACACACACACACAGAGCAGCAGCACACACACACACAGAGCAGCAGCAGCAGCAACACACATACCCACACACAGAGCACACACCAACAACACACACACACACACACACACACAGCAGCACCAGCAACACACACACACCAGCAGCACACACACAAACACAGAGCAGCACCAGTAACAACACACACACAGACATACACAGAGCAGCAGCATATCCTATAACAGCAACATACACACACACACACACACACACACAGCAGCACAAGCAACACACACACACACAGACAATAGGATCCGCAGCAACACAGACACACACACACAGCAGCACCAGCAACACACACACACCAGCAGCACACACACAAACACAGAGCAGCACCAGTAACAACACACACACAGAGCAGCAGCAGCAGCAATAGCAACATACACACACACACACACAGCAGCACAAGCAACACACACAAACACAGACAATAGGATCCGCAGCAACACACACACACACACACACACACACACACACACAGATATCAAAAACCCACCAAGCAAAAATGAATTCATCGATCAAACATCTCCAAAACCAAATATTGAAATCTAAAACCAAATATTAAGATTGAACATTTATACCCAAAATCAAAACCCTAGATCGACGGCCCAAACCCTAAACCTAAAATCGAAACCGTAAAGCAAAAATAGGAACCCCAAAACAGGAATCAAAACAAAAAATTTGGAAAAACTTACTGCTAGTGGCCTTGCGAGAATGGGTGTGTGCCAGCGATCGGTGAGAAGAAAACGAAGAGGAGGAAGAGCAGAGGGAGGAAGGGGATTCACATAGGGTTGAAGTGAGGGGATTCACATAGTCTTGAGATCGGTGAGAGTGGGCTGAGATCGGTGAGGGGAGTGTGAGATCGGTGAGAGTTGTCTACGATCGGTGAGGGGATGTGCGAGCGTTGAGGGGACTGTGTTGGAGCGGTGAGGGGAATGGGCGATCGGTGAGGGGAGTGTGGGCGATCGGTGAGGGTCTTGTGCGATCGGAGAGCCAGTTTTCTGATTTGATGGTAAGGGATTCACGTTTCGTTTTTTTTTTGTTTATACTGAAACTTGAAGCTGCGTTTCAAACGCAGCTCCATCCTGGTACAGTACGTTTCAAGGGGTCTGAAGTTGCGTTTTTGAAACGCAACTCAAGCTACAATTAAAAAAAAAAAAATTAGCCGCACGGCCTGAAGCCGCGTTATTGAGCCGCGTTTTTGGAAAACGCGGCTCCAGCCTTTCCTTTGAGCCGCGTTCTTGGAAAACGCGGCTCAAAGGAACGGCTGAAGCCGCGTTTTCCAAAAACGCGGCTCCAAAACGCGGCTTCAGGCTCCGT
>NC_044915.1:29935043-29941082 GCF_001633185.2 Quercus lobata | reverse complement strand
CCTTGAATGTTTTGTTTAGTGGGGAGACCAATAAGGAATTCAAGAAAATATCATCCATGGAAGTTACCAAGGAAGCATGGACCATTCTTGAGATCACCTATGAAGGTACCAAGGCAGTAAATACTATGAAGCTTCAAAGACTCACTAGTAGTTTTGAAGAAATAAGGATAGAGGAGGATGAGACATTTGATGAGTTCTATGCTAAACTCAAGGATATTGTGAATTCTTCCTTCAACCTTGGAGAGTCTATAGCAGAATCCAAAATTGTTAAGAAAATCCTTAGGTCTATACCTGAGAGATTCCATGCCAAAATCACTGTCATTGAAGAAGTGAAGGACATTGATCAAATTCCTTTGACTGAGCTTGTAGGGAACCTTCAAACCTATGAAATGGGATTAGGTTTAATGGGAAAAGGTGGAAAGAGTAGAAACTTGGCTCTTAAGGGTATAAAGGAAGAGATTGATGACTTTGAAGATGAAGATGAAAGCAAAGATGAGGATGAAGATGATGATGAGGATGAGGATCTAACTTTCGTAGCTAATGAGATTATCAAGCTTCTTCAATTTAGGAAAAAGGATAAGGACAAACCTCTTGGAAAATCTAAATCCTCTTGGAAAGGTAAGAGTGAGAAACCCTTTATCCAGTGCCAAAAGTGCAAAGGTTTTGGTCATATGAGGATAGATTGCCCAAACTACCTTATGAAGGAAAAGACCAAAAATTCAAAAGATAAAGGGTTGGTTGCTACTTGGAGTGATACTGAAAATGACTCTTCTGATGAGTATGTGGATGAATGTGGTCACTTTATGGCTTTTGCTACCACAACCGATAAGGTGATTGTGGAGAGTGCTAGTGATTGTGGAGAGTGCGAGTGACAGTGAGGATTCTTCTGATGATGAAGTACCCAAGAAGTTGACCCTTCAAGAAGCCTATGATAAGCTATGCACTGAATTTATAAAATCTAAAAAGACTTCTTATCTTTGTAGAAAAGAGTTTAATGAGGTAAAAACTGAAAAATCTGATCTATTAATCAAATTAGATGAGACTACAAGGTTGGTTAAGACCTTTATTGTGGAGAACACTTCATTAGAAGAGAAGGTCAAGAATCTTGAGGTAGAGCTTAGTCAAGCTAGAACTCAAATAGAGAGGATATCTAGTGCAAAGCTTGATGAGGTATTGAGTGCTCAAAAGCCCAGTTCTGATAAGACTAGCTTAGGATATGATGTTTCCTCTAGCCCCTCCTCTTTCACGGCTTCTGGATCAAAGACTGTCTTTGTGCCCCAATTTGAGAAAGTTGATAAAGGTACGTTTTCCAAAACTGATTTGGCCAATTCTAAATCCTTTGTTAGACCTCATGTTTGTCACCATTGTGGTGTTTTTGGACACATTCGTTCTTATTGCTTTAAGCTGTATCCTCAAAAGCAAGTGTCCAATGGTCACAAGTTTCCTCTTAAGGACCTACAACTTTGTTTGGAGAGTTATTAAAATTCTTGAGCTTTTTAACTCAATTTTAGAAGAATTCTAATTCTTCTATGTCCTTTAGTAGACATACTAGGACACATGCCTTTTCATCTTCACGGCCAAAGACTCGTGCTGTGTGGGTGAGAAAGGAGCCTAAGACTTAATTGCTTTAATTATTTCTATCTAAAGTAGGACTTTCTTGCTTGTTTTCTTATTTGCTTTTGGAATCATGCTTTCATGCATCTGCATCCTTCTTTCATGCTTTCATGTTGTTTGTTTGTTTTTGTTTGGTGATTTAGTCTTTATTTTGTTTGTTTTTCAAAAAAAAAAAAAAAAAAAAAAAAAAAAAAATACAAAAACAGTGTGTGTTTGTGTACATTGGTACTTGTGTATCTTGGATGGCCATTGAAACAAAATTTTCTAAATTTTGTATCTTTTGTAACTTAGATGAGCATCTTTATGCACAACTAAGCAAGTGAGCTTTATGGCTTGTGTATGTGATGAGTAAGATTAAGTGATCTCTTGTACTTAACACTTATATCACTCTTTTTTACGGGAATGACTAAAATATCCTAAGAGAAAGGCATAAATAACCATCTCACCACTAAAACCCGCCAATCATGTATAACACCTGTATGCTTCGACATAGCGAAATTGTGATGTTTAAGCTTAACATAATTGGGTATTTCTTCTCTCTCTCTCATATGTCTATGCATGATATGCTAAAAAAAAAAATTATGCAAAGAAAATCAAAAGCAAAAAGAATCAAATGCTTTTAAATATGGTTGCAAGTGTGTTTCTAGGAGATGTGGGAGTTATAGGATGTACCTTGAAGGTGATAGTCCCCATCAAGCAGTTATGATTATGTTAGGTGATCGATAGTCCCCATCTCGTCATAATATGAGACACTTATGCACTCTTGCTATGTTTTCACACACAACACGCAAATTCTTTACTACTTTTGATACATGTGCAGGTAAAATGTGATTTGTCCATTACAAGAAATACATATGTTAATGTATATTCACTAAACTGTCTTGACTTGTTTTTGAAATATAAAATTGGTTAGACTTGTTTTAGTGTGTGTGTGTGTGTGTTTGGATCTTAAATGCTTTGCATTTTTTTCTTGTTGAGAGATGCTTTTGAAAGCTTAAAATGTTGTTTGGATCTTTGGTTGAGTAGCTTGCTTGTTGCATTCATCTCTTTGTGTTTTTCCTCTCTTTGAAAATCTGTTTTTTATCAAGCTCAACAGCTTTTCTACAGATTCACTTTTATCGAGTCCCTCTTTCTTCTTGTCTTGACAGAAGTTAACGCAATTTTGATCCATTAAGATATTTAGAGTTCTTCTTGACAGATTCTCGATCCATCGAGGTTGGCTTCAGCTCGATAGTAGCTCAATAGCTTCTCGATCTGTCAAGACCTTCTTGTATGCATTGCTTTTCACATGTTTTGCATCTTTCTATTATCTTGTCATACATAGCATCGTGTTTCATTACATTCATGCATTTATATGGATTCCTTGTGCCCCCTTGATCATCTTTGATCATCTTTAAGTTTCTCGGGTGAGGCTTTATAGCTTCTTGTACCCTTTGTCAATCATGACAAAAAGGGGGAGAAAATGTGGTTTCTTTTTAAGATTCTACATGTTAGGAGGAGAAATACACGCCTTTGTAAGGGGGAGTGTTTACCAGCTTGTTGTTTTAGGGGCTTCGTTTAGCTTCTTGTACACCAGTCTTGTGACATTTTTTACATACATTGTGCTTATCTTTGATATATATATATATATATATATATGATGCATGTCTTCTTCACCTACCTCTACATGTGTTGTTTCTTTTTTATCTTTATACACATGTTTCTTTATGTACGCCATCTTTATTTCTATTTCACACATGATGCCTTGATGAGTTTTGTTTAAATGCTTCAGAAAGACAGGTTGTGAAAGTCTATCATATCTTGAACTCTCTTCTTGCAAAGTTTTTCAAGAGTTTGTAGTAGGGATAGATTTTCTTTTATAATACAACAAGTGATTATGAGTTTAGTGATTTAAGACTTCTCTCATGATTCATTTGTTCGTTGTGGTTTTGTCATGGATTGCCAAAGGGGGAGACTGTTAGGATATATGTGGAATTTGTTAGAGACATATGTTATATAAATTCACTAATTTTTTGACAAAATGCATTTTACTTGTAATTGGGTAGATCTGGGATGAGTTTAGTACTTTAAGGAACAAGGGTTCAAGTCTAGTATTGAAGCCATGCAAATCTGTCCAAGAAACAAGTGAAAAAGTGTTCTTCATTAAATCTCGACAGATATATCTATTGAGGTCTCGACAGTTGCTCGACAGATACAGTATCTATTGAGATCTACGAAATCAGAATTTGCATATCTGATTTTCGGCCCACGTTGACATGTATGTGTAGGGTTTCTTTTCTCACAACCCTAGACATATATAAGGCTTATTTTAAAGGCCGTCACAAAAGAGAATACAAGAAGAACACATGAAAAAGGTGACCGAGTGCCTTATTCTCTCTGAAAGAAGCTACTGCGTCTTTACACCTTAGGATTTTGTAACCAAGTGCTTCTTGATCTTTATTGTTGATGAAGTGAAGAACTTTGCAGTCAATAACATTTTCTTTAAGTTGGTGAGTTAGTCACGTACTAAGAGCCATACATCATTAGTTAGTCACGTACTAGGATCTGTGCAAAAGGGTGACGTTCATATATTGAAAAGTTCAGAGGTTCTGAAGTGGTAGAAGGTTTCTGCTGTAAGTTCATCTACGATGATTGTAGAGTTTAGGGAAAAAAGTTTTGTACTAGGTCTAAAATTTATCTTTATTATAGTGGATCACTTTTTGGGAAGGTTTCCCCCCAGGTTTTTTACTATGAAACTAGTTTGTTTCATTGATTTTCCTGGGTCATCATATCTTGTCTTATTTACTTTTTCACTGTGCATGATATTGATACAAGTTTATTTTAACAAGGTTTATTCATAATAAATCTAATTAACAACTTGGGTTTAAAACTTGTTAATTCTATCAATTGGGGTCAAAATTTCCCAACAAATTCTATTTTGTCCATTTTGTCCACTAAAGTTCTATTCGGTCCATTTGGTGCAATTTAGTCCACTTTAGTCCAATTTGGTCCATTCAGTCCACATTGGCTCTATTCGGTCCACATTGGTCCTATTCTGTCTACTTTGGTCCTATTCTGTCTACTTTGGTCCTATTCGGTCCATTTTGTCCACTTTGTTTCTATTTGGTCCTATTCAGTCCGTTCTATCCACTTTGATCCACTTCAGGCCTATTCGGTCCACTTTGGTCATTTTCGGTTCATTTTGTCCACTTTGGTTATATTCGGTCCATTTTGTCCACTTCAATCCTATTTTGTCCACATTGCTCCTATTCGGTCCACTCTGTCCGCGTTGGTCCTATTCAGTCTAATGTCGTCCTGTTTGGTCCATTTTGTCCACTTCAATTCATTATTTCTTATTTGGTCCACTTTGTCCTATTCGGTCCTATTCTGTCCATTTGGTCCAATTTGTTCCATTTGGTCCATTCAGATCACTTCGGTTCATTTTGGTCCACTTCGATCTATTTTTGTGCACTTACATAATGGGAAAAGACATGTTTGGGTTGAAAGCACTTAATCTAAATCCAAATTATTAAAATATTTATATAAATCTCAATCTCATAATATCTAAAATCTTAAGCATAACATTTTTTGTTGTTACGCTTTTTTGAGCCACATTAATGTAGCATTTCATTTCACTTATGTACGTTTAAATTTAAGTGAAATTTTTTTAAAACATAAAGGCTATGAATATACAAATGTAGTCTTTATGGCAGTTATTCATTTTTTTTAACGTCATTACTTTTAAATGAATTGCATGAGGTTGATTATATATTTAAGCAAAATAAATAAATAAATATGTACATACATATATGTATGTATGTATAATTTTTAATTAAATAAATTATTCAAATTATTCATTCTCTTAAAAGAGATTATCATGATAATCGAAACTCATGTCAAGCTTATACTAAATATGTATAATTTATTTTCTAAATTTTATTGTAGAGAGAGAAACAAGCTACTTGTGATGGGGAACTAAAAAATACAACACCAAAACGTATGTGCTCAAAATAGTTTTTTAAAAATCACAATGATTCATCAATATAAAGTAGAGTTGCAAGAAAGAATAAAAATTCAAGAGAAAGAGAATAACCACTTTTTTCAAAAGATAATGTAAGAGTAAATAATAAGAAATTTAAAGAAAATAATATGAGAAAAAAAAATAAAAAATATAGTAATAAACATCAAATTATCCAAGTCATGTTAATTATGTAATAAAATAACATTATATTAATTTATAATGCAATAGGATAACATCTACGAAATCAAAGAGAATAAGAAAGATAACAACTTAAAAACACAAAACTTAATCACATCAATCCAAATTAGAGTTCTAAATAATACAAAAATTCATCAAAATAAAACAGATGCAAGAAATTATAAAAAAAAATCCACCAAAAATGAAAAAGAAGAAGAAGAAGAGAGAGATAAAGAGCGAGAAATAAC